>NC_091154.1:14077285-14109785 GCF_040958095.1 Procambarus clarkii
TGCTCGCGCCTAGTCAATTGTTCATACATGGTTCCAAGGTGAGGAATGAGCTGCTTACTACACTTAGTGTTAGCTAAGCAAGTCCTTCCTCAGGCGACCTAGTTGAATATCACCACAGGAATAAAGGTTAAAGAATAAAGAAAATTCTTAGAAATTTTCCGAGCTCAATTCCTTATACCAATTACATTTTATTTCAACTTGTCAAACTCTCACACTGTTGTACCAGCCACTGTCCTGACTCACCCTGACTCACCACCCTGGCTTCTGTTGTATCAGCCACTGTCCTGACTCACCACCCTGACTCACCCACCCTGGCTTCTGTTGTACCAGCCACTGTCCTGACTCACCACCCTGGCTTCTGTTGTACCAGCCACTGTCCTGACTCACCCACCCTGGCTGCTGTTGTACCAGCCACTGTCCTGACTCACCACTCTGGCTTCTGTTGTACCAGCCACTGTCCTGACTCACCACCCTGGCTTCTGTTGTACCAGCCACTGTCCTGACTCACCACCCTGGCTGCTGTTGTACCAGCCACTGTCCTGACTCACCCACCCTGGCTGCTGTTGTACCAGCCACTGTCCTGACTCACCCACCCTGGCTTCTGTTGTACCATCCACTGTCCTGACTCACCACCCTGACTCACCCACCCTATACAAGGGGATTAATCCCTATACAAGGGGATTAATCCTTCATCGTGGTCTTCTGCTGAAGACGCTGGTGCCACACCACTTGGTGCTGAGTCCTTGGTGCTTTCTTCGTGGCCTCACGACGTGTCCTCTGAGAATGCCGAGCCTACCCGGGCCACAGGTCAGCCAAAACGCAGGTCCACTGGGGGCACCGTCGTGGAAGCCGTCAACCACACGTCCAGCTGGTCTGCTGGCAGGTACTGAGCCACCAAGGCTGGTACGGCCACTCCACGAACGATATAAGGGGTACGCCCTAGACAGGAGTCTCGTGTGATATCACAAATCACCCTCCTGTCCTCAATACCCCAGTGGATTATCGTCTCCAACAGTCGGTCCCGGGTAAATCCTTTCACTGCCACTCCACTGGCAGGCTAACACACCACAGTGTTCTTCTGGGGGGACGACGTCACAACAGCTGCAGCAAACTTCACAGTATGGAGACTGGCTGCCTCGGGTAGACTGACTCCACTTCCATCACAGTGGTCCCAGGTCGGCTCTGTAAGCAGACACGTCATCAATAACCGGGACACTAAAACACCACACTTACGGGCTCAGACACAAACACCTGACGTATCCAGTCCATAGATGGCGCTGTCGTCGGAGCACCACCTCACCAGAGGTCAGGAGCGGCGGTGTAGAGTGCTGAACCAGACTGGAAACTGGTCCTCGAGGCCAGTACACGCTGTCCTCACCAGGTGTCGTCGTCCGTTTGGCGGGGGTTTCGGGAGCTGACCCACAGATGGCGTGGTTGTCACTGCTCCAGACTCGGACGCTGGATCCGGGTTCGTAACACCTCCCCACCAAAAAGAATTTGGTTTGGGGTTCTATAAAAAAACACAAACCAAATTAGTACGACGACACAACTCCAAATGGACACACATGCTTTATAATCTGGGATGGCGAGGCTGTCTCGTCTACTGAATTGTACTAAAGAAAATCCCTGGCACAAAGGGAGCTTGAAAATGGCAGGCGATGACCTGCCTGACGTAATCTTCCACACCTCCTCTGCGATGGCAAACAGGGGCATCATCTCACATCTCTCGAGTACGGATCGGTGTAGACACGATCTGGGGCGACTCGACACTTCCCTGTGTAGTGGCACCGATGATGGCTGATCACAGACGGCATTTCTGGTACCGGTTCGATGGTCCTTCAGGGAGACAGGAACCTGGAATACAGGAGTCTGATAATTCAGAGTGGTTGCGACAGTGGGCAAGTCAGTACTTACTGCATACCCTTCTACTAGGCTTAAACCTAGTCCCAACAGGGCTGCTTGTACGTTGCAGATGGCATTCACTCTGCCACCGTCAGGTCGACCAACGTTCCGCATAACGCTGCATTGAGGCTCAGCTATCACGCGAGGGGTGTCAACCTGTCGGAAACAGTCACTCATATTATCACATGTCGTACCTCCTGTATCAATTATCACCTTCCAGGTCCCTCCTTCAACTGCAACACCTGCAGTCCAAATCTCCAATCCCTGGGACCTCTTCACGATGTTCATGGGGGCCATCATTCGTCGGGTCGTCCACCGGTCCTCACTGAGAGCACAAACAAGAACACATACGAAAAACAAACAAAATACCGATAGGAAACATTTGGTAAGTCGAGGGATAAGTTTCCTGAGCTTGTCATGTCCATAGCCGGCACCATCCACTAGCCTGGCTTGGACCAAAGAGGGCACTAGACCTTTTGAACACACCTCACATACCTCTGACGTCTGGGGAATCTCTGGCTGGTCCACTACACGCTGTAACTTGCCATACCGCAAGCACACCTCAGCCTTCGCTCCAGACTCGTTGGTATCCGTGGGTGTCTGCACACAAGGCCTCTCTTCTAGCTCAGGTACTTCTGCCATCGTAACCTCATGTTCCTTGTCGAGAGAAGAATCAGGAGACACTGCTAGAATATCGTCGATCTGCGGGTGAGAGGACAAATTAAATATGTTTAAATCTGGGTCTGTCTTTACCTGGACATTACCATTGCCTGTTACCTCAGACCGTGCTGTTCTGGTAGACTCGTCCGCAACCTTGGGATGATTGGTGCTCCAATCGGTCACCAAGTCGTTGGCTAGTACCACGTCAATCCCAGCCACAGGGAGGGTATCGACTACTGCCAACGCACATGTGCCGCTGAAATAAGGCGAGTCGAGATGTACTGGCACTAAGGGGGCGATGTACTGTGTCCTTGGAAACCCAACCAGGACAACCTCTTGTCTCCCGTCCACATTTACTCCCTCGGGTACCGAGCTCTTCATGATCAGGGACTGGGCTGCTCCACTATCTCTGAGCACTACTACAGATCTACCAGTATGATCACTCGATACATACCCGCCTGAAGTGTGAGGGGAAAACAATCTGGGTTCTTCCTGCGACGTCGTCGACTGGCTTCCTGCTGGTGATGTTCCACAGCTCATCAACATCACCTCCCTTCGTGCGCTGCCACCTCTTCTGCCTCGGCACCTAGCAGCTATGTGCCCCTTCTGCCCACAAGTCCAGCACACCATGTTCCTCCTCGGACTACGGTGTTTCGGACTACTAGGACTTGTTCTTCGAGGGCTACCTGGGGGAGTCTTCTTAGCACTTTGTGGGACGGGTCTTTCTTCTTCTTCGTCGTGAGGTCTGTCAAACCGGCGCTGGTAATTCCTCGGGACGTACTTAGCAGACGGCCTATGAGTCAGGATATACTCTTCAGCCATGGTGGCTGCTGCACTCAAGGTCTCCACCTGCTGTTCCTCTAAGTACGTCTTGAGGTCTCCAGACAAACAATCCTTGAAGTCCTCGAGCAGAATCAGCTGCTCGAGGTCTTCCTTGGTCTCCACCTTCCGAGAGGCACACCATTCTTGAAAAAGTCGCTCCTTGATGGTGGCGAATTCGGTGAAAGTGTGCTCTGAGGTCTTCTTCAGGTTTCTGAACTTTTGCCTATATGCCTCCGGTACCAATTGGTACGCCATGAGCACCACTTTCTTCACCATATCGTAATCGCCGGAGTCGTCAAGGGATAACGTAGAGTAGGCGATTTGGGCCTTCCCAGTCAAGACTGACTGTATCATGATGGCCCAATTTTCCCTTGGCCACTCCAAAGAGGCAGCGACTTTTTCGAAGGCTGCGAAGAACTTCGAAACTTCTTTCTCGTTGAATTTGGGGACCATTTTGATATTCCTTACCGGATCGAAACCGCTTACTCCAGTTTGTCTCTGTCCAGCGCCTAATCGTAATACTTCTAATTCATGTTGTCTCTGTCTTTCTTTTTCTTCTCTTTCTCGTTCTTCTCTCTCTCTTTCTCGTTCTTCTCTTCTTTCTTCTCTTTCTAATTCTAAACGCCTCATCGCCAATTCTTTTTCTTTCATCTCCATTTCTTTATTTTTCATCTCCACTTCTTTATCTTTTAATTCTCGTTCTACTTCTAACTTCTTCCACTCTATCTCGCGATTGATCTCTAGGGCACGCATTTTGACTGTTAGGAAGCTGATATTAAGCTCACCTGCATCACTGTCAATGTCACTGCCCTTATCTTCCTTTTCTGTGGAAGCTATTTCCTCACCTTCCCTTGTACTAGGAGTCTCGCCTTCCTGTTTCTCTTCTGCCTTCAGGTGCCGGTGAACCTTGGACAAGATCTCCACACGGGAATCACTGGCACGGATCTTGATCTCCAGGTAGGCGCTCACTAGTACAAGTTCCGGTTTGCTCAGATACTTTAATCTGGCAAGACAGTCCACTCTGTTCAGAAAAGCCTGAACATCGTCCAGATCATCGATGATAGCTTTTTCTGCCATTGTCACAGATGGAACACTCAACTAGCACTTAACACACCGCTTACACGTTAGCACTTAACACACCGAGCACTGTTCTACGCCAATATTGCACTTTATCGCACCAAACACTGCACTTGCCAATATTGCACGTAATCACTTCGGGCACCACACTACCCAATATTGCACTGAGTCCAAGCGAACACTTCGCTCTACTATATTGCACTAAATCACTGATCACCGCACTACTCAATATTGCACTTAATCGCTTAATCACAGCGAGCACTGCACTGCACAATATCGCACTTAGTCACTCTTGAGCACCGCACAGGACGTATAACGTCACAATCGTCAGACAGGGGGAATTATATACAAGGATTACGCCACTTCACCACCCCTGTCAAACATACTTAACAAGGGGACGGATCCCGCTGGGGATGCCAATTATGTTACGGCCCTCTCGGGACGCAACGGGGTCCTTACTCTGATGTTGTTAGAGGAAGATATAATGTATCCGTTCCCAAGCCAGTAGTGGCTATCAAGGGATGAGATCCGTGACGTAAGTAACTTAAAGGGAGTAGGGAAAGAAAGTTAAGAACTTAATATTATAATTACCATCACCGTTTAAATATATAAAATCAAACGTGCACAGGGGGAGGGTATTAACACTATACAAGGGGATTAATCCTTCATCGTGGTCTTCTGCTGAAGACGCTGGTGCCACACCACTTGGTGCCGAGTCCTTGGTGCTTTTTCGTGGCCTCACGACGTGTCCTCTGAGAATGCCGAGCCTACCCGGGCTACAGGTCAGCCAAAACGCAGGTCCACTGGGGGCACCGTCGTGGAGGCCGTCAACCACACGTCCAGCTGGTCTGCTGGCAGGTACTGAGCCACCAAGGCTGGTACGGCCACTCCACGAACGATATAAGGGGTACGCCCTAGACAGGAGTCTCGTGTGATATCACAAATCACCCTCCTGTCCTCAATACCCCAGTGGATTATCGTCTCCAACAGTCGGTCCCGGGTAAATCCTTTCACTGCCACTCCACTGGCAGGCTAACACACCACAGTGTTCTTCCGGGGGGACGACGTCACAACAGCTGCAGCAAACTTCACAGTATGGAGACTGGCTGCCTCGGGTAGACTGACTCCACTTCCATCACAGTGGTCCCAGGTCGGCTCTGTAAGCAGACACGTCATCAATAACCGGGACACTAAAACACCACACTTACGGGCTCAGACACAAACACCTGACGTATCCAGTCCATAGATGGCGCTGTCGTCGGAGCACCACCTCACCAGAGGTCAGGAGCGGCGGTGTAGAGTGCTGAACCAGACTGGAAACTGGTCCTCGAGGCCAGTACACGCTGTCCTCACCAGGTGTCGTCGTCCGTTTGGCGGGGGTTTCGGGAGCTGACCCACAGATGGCGTGGTTGTCACTGCTCCAGACTCAGACGCTGGATCCGGGTTCGTAACAGTTAAAGAATAAAGAAAATTCTTAGAAATTTTCCGAGCTCAATTCCTTATACCAATTACATTTTATTTCAACTTGTCAAACACTCACACTGTTGTACCAGCCACTGTCCTGACTCACCACCCTGGCTTCTGTTGTATCAGCCACTGTCCTGACTCACCACCCTGACTCACCCACCCTGGCTTCTGTTGTACCAGCCACTGTCCTGACTCACCACCCTGGCTTCTGTTGTACCGCCCACTGTCCTGACTCACCACCCTGGCTTCTGTTGTATCAGCCACTGTCCTGACTCACCACCCTGACTCACCCACCCTGGCTTCTGTTGTACCAGCCACTGTCCTGACTCACCACCCTGGCTTCTGTTGTACCAGCCACTGTCCTGACTCACCACCCTGGCTGCTGTTGTACCAGCCACTGTCCTGACTCACCCACCCTGGCTGCTGTTGTACCAGCCACTGTCCTGACTCACCCACCCTGGCTTCTGTTGTACCATCCACTGTCCTGACTCACCACCCTGACTCACCCACCCTCGCTTCTGTTGTACCAGCCACTGTCCTGACTCACCCACCCTGGCTTCTGTTATCTTGAGTTGATTTCGGGGCTTTTAGTGTCCCCGCGGCCTGGTCCTTGACCAGGCCTCCACCCCCAGGAAGCAGCCCGTGACAGCTGACTAACACCCAGGTACCTATTTACTGCTAGGTAACAGGGGCATTCACGGTGAAAGAAACTTTGCCCATTTGTTTCTGCCTCGTGCGGGAATCGAACCCGCGCCACAGAATTACGAGTCCTGCGCGCTATCCACCAGGCTACGAGGCCCCCTGTTGTACCAGCCACTGTCCTGACTCACCCACCCTCGCTTCTGTTGCACCAGCCACTGTCCTGACTCACCACCCTGGCTTCTGTTGTATCAGCCACTGTCCTGACTCACCCACCCTGGCTTCTGTTGTACCAGCCACTGTCCTGACTCACCCACCCTGGCTTCTGTTGTACCAGCCACTGTCCTGACTCACCCACCCTGGCTTCCGTTGTACCACCCACTGTCCTGACTCACCACCCTGGCTTCTGTTGTACCACCCACTGTCCTGACTCACCACCCTGGCTTCTGTTGTACCACCCACTGTCCTGACTCACCCACCCTGGCTTCTGTTGTACCAGCCACTGTCCTGACTCACCCACCCTGGCTACTGTTGTACCAGCCACTGTCCTGACTCACCCACCCTGGCTACTGTTGTACCAGCCACTGTCCTGACTCACCACCCTGGCTACTGTTGTACCACCCACTGTCCTGACTCACCACCCTGGCTTCTGTTGTTCCAGCCACTGTCCTGACTCACCACCCTGGCTTCTGTTGTACCACCCACTGTCCTGACTCACCACCCTGGCTTCTGTTGTACCAGCCACTGTCCTGACTCACCACCCTGGCTTCTGTTGTACCAGCCACTGTCCTGACTCACCCACCCTGGCTTCTGTTGTACCACCCACAGTCCTGACTCACCCACCCTGGCTTCTGTTGTACCACCCACTGTCCTGACTCACCACCCTGGCTTCTGTTGTACCACCCACTGTCCTGACTCACCACCCTGGCTTCTGTTGTACCGCCCACTGTCCTGACTCACCACCCAGGCTTCTGTTGTACCAGCCACTGTCCTGACTCACCCACCCTGGCTTCTGTTGTACCACCCACTGTCCTGACTCACCCACCCTGGCTTCTGTTGTACCAGCCACTGTCCTGACTCACCACCCTGGCTTCTGTTGTACCACCCACTGTCCTGACTCACCACCCTGGCTTCTGTTGTACCAGCCACTGTCCTGACTCACCACCCTGGCTTCTGTTGTACCACCCACTGTCCTGACTCACCACCCTGGCAACTGTTGTACCAGCCACTGTCCTGACTCACCACCCTGGCTTCTGTTGTACCACCCACTGTCCTGACTCACCACCCTGGCTACTGTTGTACCACCCACTGTCCTGACTCACCACCCTGGCTTCTGTTGTACCAGCCACTGTCCTGACTCACCACCCTGGCTTCTGTTGTGCCAGCCACTGTCCCTGACTCACCCACCCTGGCTTCTGTTGTACCACCCACTGTCCTGACTCACCAACCCTGGCTTCTGTTGTACCACCCACTGTCCTGACTCACCACCCTGGCTTCTGTTGTACCACCCACTGTCCTGACTCACCACCCTGGCTTCTGTTGTACCGCCCACTGTCCTGACTCACCACCCTGGCTTCTGTTGTACCACCCACTGTCCTGACTCACCACCCTGGCACCTGTTGTACCAGCCACTGTCCTGACTCACCACCCTGGCTTCTGTTGTACCACCCACTGTCCTGACTCACCACCCTGGCTACTGTTGTACCACCCACTGTCCTGACTCACCCACCCTGGCTTCTGTTGTACCAGCCACTGTCCTGACTCACCACCCTGGCTACTGTTGTACCACCCACTGTCCTGACTCACCACCCTGGCTACTGTTGTACCAGCCACTGTCCTGACTCACCACCCTGGCTTCTGTTGTACCACCCACTGTCCTGACTCACCACCCTGGCTTCTGTTGTACCACCCACTGTCCTGACTCACCACCCTGGCAACTGTTGTACCAGCCACTGTCCTGACTCACCACCCTGGCTTCTGTTGTACCACCCACTGTCCTGACTCACCACCCTGGCTACTGTTGTACCACCCACTGTCCTGACTCACCACCCTGGCTTCTGTTGTACCAGCCACTGTCCTGACTCACCACCCTGGCTTCTGTTGTGCCAGCCACTGTCCTGACTCACCCACCCTGGCTTCTGTTGTACCACCCACTGTCCTGACTCACCAACCCTGGCTTCTGTTGTACCACCCACTGTCCTGACTCACCACCCTGGCTTCTGTTGTACCACCCACTGTCCTGACTCACCACCCTGGCTTCTGTTGTACCGCCCACTGTCCTGACTCACCACCCTGGCTTCTGTTGTACCACCCACTGTCCTGACTCACCACCCTGGCACCTGTTGTACCACCCACTGTCCTGACTCACCACCCTGGCTTCTGTTGTACCACCCACTGTCCTGACTCACCACCCTGGCTACTGTTGTACCACCCACTGTCCTGACTCACCACCCTGGCTTCTGTTGTACCAGCCACTGTCCTGACTCACCACCCTGGCTACTGTTGTACCACCCACTGTCCTGACTCACCCACCCTGGCTTCTGTTGTACCAGCCACTGTCCTGACTCACCACCCTGGCTACTGTTGTACCACCCACTGTCCTGACTCACCCACCCTGGCTGCTGTTGTACCAGCCACTGTCCTGACTCACCACCCTGGCTACTGTTGTACCACCCACTGTCCTGACTCACCACCCTGGCTTCTGTTGTACCACCCACTGTCCTGACTCACCACCCTGGCTTCTGTTGTACCAGCCACTGTCCTGACTCACCCACCCTGGCTTCTGTTGTACCACCCACTGTCCTGACTCACCCACCCTGGCTTCTGTTGTACCACCCACTGTCCTGACTCACCACCCTGGCTTCTGTTGTACCACCCACTGTCCTGACTCACCACCCTGGCTTCTGTTGTTCCAGCCACTGTCCTGACTCACCACCCTGGCTTCTGTTGTACCAGCCACTGTCCTGACTCACCCACCCTGGCTACTGTTGTACCAGCCACTGTCCTGACTCACCCACCCTGGCTACTGTTGTACCAGCCACTGTCCTGACTCACCACCCTGGCTACTGTTGTACCACCCACTGTCCTGACTCACCACCCTGGCTTCTGTTGTTCCAGCCACTGTCCTGACTCACCACCCTGGCTTCTGTTGTACCACCCACTGTCCTGACTCACCACCCTGGCTTCTGTTGTACCAGCCACTGTCCTGACTCACCACCCTGGCTTCTGTTGTACCAGCCACTGTCCTGACTCACCCACCCTGGCTTCTGTTGTACCACCCACAGTCCTGACTCACCCACCCTGGCTTCTGTTGTACCACCCACTGTCCTGACTCACCACCCTGGCTTCTGTTGTACCACCCACTGTCCTGACTCACCACCCTGGCTTCTGTTGTACCGCCCACTGTCCTGACTCACCACCCAGGCTTCTGTTGTACCAGCCACTGTCCTGACTCACCCACCCTGGCTTCTGTTGTACCACCCACTGTCCTGACTCACCCACCCTGGCTTCTGTTGTACCAGCCACTGTCCTGACTCACCACCCTGGCTTCTGTTGTACCACCCACTGTCCTGACTCACCACCCTGGCTTCTGTTGTACCAGCCACTGTCCTGACTCACCACCCTGGCTTCTGTTGTACCACCCACTGTCCTGACTCACCACCCTGGCAACTGTTGTACCAGCCACTGTCCTGACTCACCACCCTGGCTTCTGTTGTACCACCCACTGTCCTGACTCACCACCCTGGCTACTGTTGTACCACCCACTGTCCTGTCTCACCACCCTGGCTTCTGTTGTACCAGCCACTGTCCTGACTCACCACCCTGGCTTCTGTTGTGCCAGCCACTGTCCCTGACTCACCCACCCTGGCTTCTGTTGTACCACCCACTGTCCTGACTCACCAACCCTGGCTTCTGTTGTACCACCCACTGTCCTGACTCACCACCCTGGCTTCTGTTGTACCACCCACTGTCCTGACTCACCACCCTGGCTTCTGTTGTACCGCCCACTGTCCTGACTCACCACCCTGGCTTCTGTTGTACCACCCACTGTCCTGACTCACCACCCTGGCACCTGTTGTACCAGCCACTGTCCTGACTCACCACCCTGGCTTCTGTTGTACCACCCACTGTCCTGACTCACCACCCTGGCTACTGTTGTACCACCCACTGTCCTGACTCACCCACCCTGGCTTCTGTTGTACCAGCCACTGTCCTGACTCACCACCCTGGCTACTGTTGTACCACCCACTGTCCTGACTCACCACCCTGGCTACTGTTGTACCAGCCACTGTCCTGACTCACCACCCTGGCTTCTGTTGTACCACCCACTGTCCTGACTCACCACCCTGGCTTCTGTTGTACCACCCACTGTCCTGACTCACCACCCTGGCAACTGTTGTACCAGCCACTGTCCTGACTCACCACCCTGGCTTCTGTTGTACCACCCACTGTCCTGACTCACCACCCTGGCTACTGTTGTACCACCCACTGTCCTGACTCACCACCCTGGCTTCTGTTGTACCAGCCACTGTCCTGACTCACCACCCTGGCTTCTGTTGTGCCAGCCACTGTCCTGACTCACCCACCCTGGCTTCTGTTGTACCACCCACTGTCCTGACTCACCAACCCTGGCTTCTGTTGTACCACCCACTGTCCTGACTCACCACCCTGGCTTCTGTTGTACCACCCACTGTCCTGACTCACCACCCTGGCTTCTGTTGTACCGCCCACTGTCCTGACTCACCACCCTGGCTTCTGTTGTACCACCCACTGTCCTGACTCACCACCCTGGCACCTGTTGTACCACCCACTGTCCTGACTCACCACCCTGGCTTCTGTTGTACCACCCACTGTCCTGACTCACCACCCTGGCTACTGTTGTACCACCCACTGTCCTGACTCACCACCCTGGCTTCTGTTGTACCAGCCACTGTCCTGACTCACCACCCTGGCTACTGTTGTACCACCCACTGTCCTGACTCACCCACCCTGGCTTCTGTTGTACCAGCCACTGTCCTGACTCACCACCCTGGCTACTGTTGTACCACCCACTGTCCTGACTCACCCACCCTGGCTGCTGTTGTACCAGCCACTGTCCTGACTCACCACCCTGGCTACTGTTGTACCACCCACTGTCCTGACTCACCACCCTGGCTTCTGTTGTACCACCCACTGTCCTGACTCACCACCCTGGCTTCTGTTGTACCAGCCACTGTCCTGACTCACCCACCCTGGCTTCTGTTGTACCACCCACTGTCCTGATTCACCCACCCTGGCTTCTGTTGTACCACCCACTGTCCTGACTCACCCACCCTGGCTTCTGTTGTACCACCCACTGTCCTGACTCACCACCCTGGCTTCTGTTGTACCACCCACTGTCCTGACTCACCCACCCTGGCTGCTGTTGTACCAGCCACTGTCCTGACTCACCACCCTGGCTACTGTTGTTCCACCCACTGTCCTGACTCACCACCCTGGCTTCTGTTGTGCCACCCACTGTCCTGACTCACCACCCTGGCTTCTGTTGTACCAGCCACTGTCCTGACTCACCCACCCTGGCTTCTGTTGTACCACCCACTGTCCTGACTCACCCACCCTGGCTTCTGTTGTACCACCCACTGTCCTGACTCACCACCCTGGCTTCTGTTGTACCACCCACTGTCCTGACTCACCCACCCTGGCTGCTGTTGTACCAGCCACTGTCCTGATTCACCACCCTGGCTACTGTTGTTCCACCCACTGTCCTGACTCACCACCCTGGCTTCTGTTGTACCACCCACTGTCCTGACTCACCACTCTGGCTTCTGTTGTACCAGCCACTGTCCTGACTCACCCACCCTGGCTTCTGTTGTACCACCCACTGTCCTGACTCACCACCCTGGCTTCTGTTGTACCACCCACTGTCCTGACTCACCCACCCTGGCTTCTGTTGTACCACCCACTGTCCTGACTCACCCACCCTGGCTTCTGTTGTACCACCCACTGGCCTGACTCACCACCCTGGCTTCTGTTGTACCACCCAGTCCTGACTCACCCACCCTGGCTTCTGTTGTACCACCCACTGTCCTGACTCACCACCCTGGCTGCTGTTGTACCACCCACTGTCCTGACTCACCCACCCTGGCTTCTGTTGTACCACCCACTGTCCTGACTCACCACGCTGGCTTCTGTTGTACCACCCACTGTCCTGACTCACCACCCTGGCTACTGTTGTACCAGCCACTGTCCTGACTCACCCTGACTCACCACCCTGGCTACTGTTGTACCACCCACTGTCCTGACTCACCACCCTGGCTTCTGTTGTACCACCCACTGTCCTGACTCACCCACCCTGGCTTCTGTTGTACCACCCACTGTCCTGACTCACCACCCTGGCTTCTGTTGTACCACCCACTGTCCTGACTCACCCACCCTGGCTTCTGTTGTACCACCCACTGTCCTGACTCACCACCCTGGCTTCTGTTGTACCACCCACTGTCCTGACTCACCACCCTGGCTTCTGTTGTACCACCCACTGTCCTGACTCACCCACCCTGGCTTCTGTTGTACCACCCACTGTCCTGACTCACCACCCTGGCTTCTGTTGTACCAGCCACTGTCCTGACTCACCACCCTGGCTTCTGTTGTACCACCCACTGTCCTGACTCACCCACTCTGGCTTCTGTTGTACCAGCCACTGTCCTGACTCACCACCCTGGCTTCTGTTGTACGACCCACTGTCCTGACTCACCCACCCTGGCTTCTGTTGTACCAGCCACTGGCCTGACTCACCACCCTGGCTGCTGTTGTACCAGCCACTGTCCTGACTCACCACCCTGGCTTCTGTTGTACCACCCACTGTCCTGACTCACCCACCCTGGCTTCTGTTGTACCAGCCACTGTCCTGACTCACCACCCTGGCTTCTGTTGTACCACCCACTGTCCTGACTCACCACCCTGGCTTCTGTTGTACCACCCACTGTCCTGACTCACCCACCCTGGCTTCTGTTGTACCAGCCACTGTCCTGACTCACCACCCTGGCTTCTGTTGTACCACCCACTGTCCTGACTCACCCACCCTGGCTTCTGTTGTACCAGCCACTGTCCTGACTCACCACCCTGGCTTCTGTTGTACCACCCACTGTCCTGACTCACCACCCTGGCTTCTGTTGTACCACCCACTGTCCTGACTCACCACCCTGGCTGCTGTTGTACCAGCCACTGTCCTGACTCACCCACCCTGGCTACTGTTGTACCAGCCACTGTCCTGACTCGCCACCCTGGCTTCTGTTGTACCAGCCACTGTCCTGACTCACCACCCTGGCTACTGTTGTACCAGTCACTGTCCTGACTCACCACCCTGGCTTCTGTTGTACCAGGGACTGTCCTGACTCACCACCCTGGCTTCTGTTGTACCAGCCACTGTCCTGACTCACCACCCTGGCTTCTGTTGTACCACCCACTGTCCTGACTCACCACCCTGGCTACTGTTGTACCACCCACTGTCCTGACTCACCCTGACTCACCACCCTGGCTTCTGTTGTACCAGCCACTGTCCTGACTCACCACCCTGGCTTCTGTTGTACCAGCCACTGTCCTGACTCACCACCCTGGCTTCTGTTGTACCACCCACTGTCCTGACTCGCCACCCTGGCTTCTGTTGTACCAGCCACTGTTCTGACTCACCACCCTGGCTTCTGTTGTACCACCCACTGTCCTGACTCACCACCCTGGCTTCTGTTGTACCAGCCACTGTTCTGACTCACCACCCTGGCTTCTGTTGTACCAGCCACTGTCCTGACTCACCACCCTGGCTTCTGTTGTACCAGCCACCGTCCTGACTCACCACCCTGTGTGTATGAACTATCTCCTACAGCAGTAACGTGTACAGTGTTGTGGTTATTGTTAACGTGAGACATACGAGACTCAACCTTCACTTCCCTGTGTGTATGAACTATCTCCTGCAGCAGTAACGTGTACCGTGTTGTGGTTATTGTTAACGTGAGACATACGAGACTCAACCTTCACTTCCCTGTGTGTATGAACTATCACCATAAACTGTTGCAACATTACCTGCTATGGAAGATGTATTATACAAGCCAGTTACAGAGACTGGCTGACAACTTGCAAGTACACGTTCTTCATTCCTGGAATGTCCGGCAGTAAAATGTGATTTTTTAAAGCGTTTTACTGTAGAGTTGTTCACGTGATCACTGTCGTCAGAGGTCATCAACATGTTCCCATGGTGCACCTGTTCTGCCTTGTGTGGTGACTTCATTCTTAGTGATGCTGCCTCACAACTGTCGTCTTCTGTCGGCACAACCTGCAAAAATACCAAGTGATCATCTCTGCCATCTAGCAAGACGTGCAACATGTCAAACACCGTAACAATCTCTTCAAGAGCTACATCAATGAATGTGTAGTTGTCAGCAATAATCAGTTTCAAGTGAATATCATAATGAAATATGCAAATTGTTGCTGTTAAGTAACTTTTGCGATACTGCACAATAACACACTTGGGTAAATCATTTAACACTATACAGTACCACAATGTTATGTCATTGTTGACAGGCAAGGTTTAGTTCACTTTGATGTTTGTTAAACAATGTGTGTGTACCTACCTACATGTTGACTACCTATTGAAGGTTCTGGGGACCACTGTCACCATAGCCACTGACCAAGCCTCCTGGCTGCTGGTCTGATCCACCAGGCTGTTTGATGCCTGATGCATGAGTCACAGCCTCGTTGATAAGGTATGCTTTGAAGGAGCTTATCGAGTTCCCTCTTAAACACTGTGAGAGATAGGTCAGTTTTGCCCCTTATATACCTGAATTTACCTGAAGGCCACTAATACTAGTGGCCTCGATGAGGACAGGAAGCCGGCAGTTTGTCAAAGGTCCTCCCATTTTCACTCATAATCTTTTCCAGCTGTATTTTAAAACCCAGCAGAGTTTTGAGGTTCACAGCTTCATTGGGTAGGCGGTTCCACGGGTTTACAAGGGAGAAAAGTATCTCCTGCTTTCAGTCCTACATTGTAGCTTGTTGCGCTTGAATCTGTTGCTTCTCATTTGTGTTACATCTGAGCTTATGAAGAAATTGTCCCGATCAACATACTCTAAATTGTTCAGTATTTTAAAGGTTTCGATGAGATCCGGCCCGTCATGTCTGGTCTGTAGTGTTGTTAGCCCTGAGGCCCTCAACCGTTCCTGATATGAGAGATGACTTAGCTCTGGGATGATGTTTGTTGCCCGGTGTTGCACCTTCTCCAGAGCAGCTGTGTTTGTGAAGATGATGAGGTCTCCATGCCTGGATGCAATAATCCAGGTGGTGGGGCGCCCCAGAGACACCGCACCAGAGAACAACTTTTCCTTGAAGGTAAAGGTACGCTGTATTATTCCCAGGGTTTGGTTCACTTTTGTACTGCCGCTCCCACTTGTTGTGCAACTTGTAGTGAATGTTGGAGTGTGACTCCAGGGCCCTTTTCTTCATCTGTCTGTTGTAAGGTTGTGTTGTCAGTTTGGTAGTTGTGACGTGGACTGTTATGCCCCACATGCAAGGTCTGGCAATTATTGTTTGGTAGTTGTGACGTAGACTGTTGTGCCCCACATGCAAGGTCTGGCATTTATTGTTTGGTAGTTGTGACGTAGACTGTTGTGCCCCACATGCAAGGTCTGGCATTTATTGTTTGGTAGTTGTGACGTAGACTGTTGTGTCCCACATGCAAGGTCTGGCATTTATTGTTTGGTAGTTGTGACGTAGACTGTTGTGCCCCACATGCAAGGTCTGGCATTTATTGTTTGGTAGTTGTGACGTAGACTGTTGTGTCCCACATGCAAGGTCTGGCATTTATTGTTTGGTAGTTGTGACGTAGACTGTTGTGCCCCACATGCAAGGTCTGGCATTTATCAACATTAAAAAGCATTTGTTAGTTATCTGACTATTTGTGGAGTTCATGCAGATCTCTTTGTAAGGTCTCAATATCACCTTCACATCCCACTTTACCACAGATCTTAGTGTCATCGGTAAATGTGATGATGTGGTTCGTAATATTGTCATCTACGACATTGATGTGTATGACAAAAGGGTTGGCCCCAAAAGGGACCCCTGTGGCACCCCACTTACCACATTTCCCCAGTCAGATTCATTCCCATTTAGCACGACCCTTTGTTTGCTATGTTTTAACCCTTGTTTTACCCATTCTAGTATTCTCCCATTTATTCCATGTGCCTGTAATGTCCTTGCCAGTCTCTCATGCTGTACCTTGTCTAAAGCTTTAGCAAAGTCCATGTGAGCCACATCTACCGGAAGTCCTTTGTCTCACTAGCCGGTTACCGTTTACAGGAATGTGAGCAGGTTAGTGAGGCAGGATGTGTTTTAACAACCCCATGTTGTGTTGTCTTTACAAGATTGTTCACTGAGAGATGTTGTATGATTCCTTCCCTTAGGATTCTCTCCAGGAGCTTGAGGATGAGTGATGGCAAGCTGGTCGGGCGGTAGTTTTCTGCCCAGCTCTTAATGCCATGTCTTTACAAGATTGTTCACTGAGAGATGTTGTATGATTCCTTCCCTTAGGATTCTCTCCAGGAGCTTGAGGATGTGTGATGGCAAGCTGGTCGGGCGGTAGTTTTCTGCCCAGCTGTTACGACCCTGGGTTCTCCAGTGGAAACCAGAGGTCAAAATTGAGCTATTAAACTTCCTAAGTAGTACAGTTGGCGCATTTCGAATGGAAATTGTTTGTATCTTCCCTGCCAGACGTAAGACTATTATTGTTTCTCAAAGAGCATTTAAAGACTGAGCTGGGGGTTGATTATTAAATAATAACATAGGCACCAACTTTGCTTACTAATACTTTCTAATCATTCATAAAGTAACAATACGTTGCATAGGGGAAGATCTTTAATGTGCTTAGCTGCACGATCAATTAGGCTCCTTCCGGCACCACGACATGAGGGAGGCCAGGTGGTCGCGAGGAGCTCGGTCTTCTCTTGGCTGGTGGCGTGAGGTTAAGACCTACTCTGTGGCTGTATCCCTACTCTCCTTCCTTCTCCTCTTACTTATTTCCCTTACCTGAAGTTCCTGTACCCTTAAGTTAAGTATTATATGGTGTAAGTGTGCCTACTCTGGTAGTAACGATTGGGGAGACCTGGGGATAGTATTTTGCCAGTGTTTGGGTACCCCTAAGTGTTGTGTTTTGTATTAGGGTCCCACGTGGTTTCACTACCCTAAGCTGCATCCAGCTTCAGTGCTTATCCAGTAGTACTTTACCCTAGCTTGTTATTAGTGTAACCCTTGTATCCTGCCTACGTGGACCAAGGCTTTTAACGTAAGATAGTGTGGTAAAGTTATTATTATTATTGTTATTGGTGTGAGTGTATATGGGGGGTTGTTAACGGGTTAATAAATAAGTACATGAATTACAGAGTATCTCTTCTTCCAAGGTGGGAGCGCAGTGATCAACCCTTAGACGAACATATTTGGTCTTGTAGCAAGTTATTACTACTGTGGATAGTTTATTTTGGGGGCCGGGCCTTTTAGCTCTCCCATATTTGATACTCCTGTCTTCTAACTACCTATACCCCTTAATAGTACCAGTACCCCATAGAAGCCCCACTCATATCATTTATAACAAGTGGTTGGCCAGTCCGGGAGGAACATTATAAGTGTAAAAAATTAGATTCTTGAGTGCCAAAATTAAAATTTTTTATTTCTGCAGAACGGTTGTGTGCTAGCCTAGGGTCCAGCTCATCTAGCAAAGGACATTCTTGCACTGACTGGACACCCAGCTGGATCCCTTCACGATTAAGGTTAGTGTGGCCTTGTGTTAGGGGCCGTGCAAATTTTTGTTTTTTTTCCAATTTTTATTTTTTAATTTTTTCTTTGGCTGGGAGCTAAAATTATTAGTGATGTCTTCTGAAATGCAGAAACTGGCAAGGGAGCCTTCAGTGGTAGAGATAAAGAAACTTAAAAAGTCTAATTTAGTATTGTTAGGCCAGGAATTTGGCCTAGAATTAAATGTCGCAGATAAAAAGTGGACTTTGGTAAATGAAATATTAGAACATTGTATTGATGAACAACTATTGGCAAGTGATACACCTTTATGCCAGCCTAGCCAAGCAGAAAGTGCAACTCATAGGGAAAGTGAATTAGCTTTAGAGTTAGCAAAAATAAAATTAGAGGAGCAAAAACTCAAAACCGAGGAGGCTAGAATTAGAGCGAATGCCACTGGAACTCCACCTGCCGGGGATTCAAACCCCAGGCATTATGAGAAAAAGCATAATTTGCCTGAATTTTCCGAGTCTGACCCTGAAAGGTTTTTCAACCATTTTCAGAGAGTGGCCACGTCCATGAACTGGCCAAAGGAAGAGTGGGTGAAAATCCTACAGGGAAGACTTAGGGGTAAAGCACAAGATATTTTTATAAACATGCCTGACGACGAGTGTTTCGAATATGATAAAGTCAGGGAAGGTATTTTGCGGGCATATGAAATTACTCCTGAAGCTCACCGCCAAGTTTATCGTAACCTTAGGCCTACTCACAACCAACCGCTCACTGAATTTGTGAATGATCAAATTCGATTGTTTGATAGATGGATTCGCTCGGCGAAAGCCGAAACATACGAGGCTCTCAGGAACTTAATTTTAATGGAGCCTTTTATAGATGTTATGCCAGAGAACGTATCACAATACATTAAAGGAAGGATAGAGTTAAATTCTAAAATAGGGGATTTGGCCAAGTTGGCAGAAAACTACCAATTGGCGGGCAAAAGGCCCAATAAAAATAATTATACCCCACAGAGTAGCAAACCTTATACCCACAGCCAGTCCAGACCAGCTCATTCTAACCCTTTACCTAATGCACCTTCTGTTTCAGACATAACTAACCCTGTTAAAGTGTCTAGCCCAACGGCACCTAAAGGTGAACCGAAGGGTAATTCTGTTAGTAATGTCTCTTCTCCCCGACGTTTTTGTGGTCACTGTAATCGTTCAAACCACAATATTAGCCGTTGTTGGCAACTGTACCCAGAAAAAAGACCCAATGCTCTAGTTGTGACACAGGGCTTGAGGCCTTCGGAAGGGTTAGGGAGTAAGACCTCCAACCCACAGTGGTTGGACTTGCTTACCCCATTCTTATCGAAAGGGAGACTACTTTTGTCTGAGGGTTCTTCCTGGAAGGACGTGGTGATCTTCCGAGACACCGGTGCCATCCAGACTTTAATTTTAGAGAGTGCATTGCAAGGTGCCAACACTCTCGACACTGGAGAGGTGGTACTGGTCGAGGGTGTCACTAGTGATACTCGGGCAGTACCCCTCCATAAGGTTACCCTGGAATCTGATTTCCACAAGGGTGTTTGTACAGTCGGAGTCACTTCATACCTACCTTTCCCTAATGTTGATGTAATAGTTGGTAATGATTTAGCAGGGGATAAGGTAGGGGACTCCAGACTGCCTATTATGTTGCCTACCCATAAGGTTTGCCTGGATCCACCCGCCGCAGAGGATAATGTTGTGTACCCTGCGTGCGCGGTGACCAGGTCTATGGGACTTAAATGTAAGGGCAGCCCTGTGCTTGCCAAGGTGGTAAATCCCGAGGTCACAAGGAGCTTTCCGAGTGGTGAAAACCAAGTGGACCTCGCGGACACATTTATGGCCCGACTCGATGACGTGGCCGAGGACATTGTGGAGAGCCTGCCACCGCCATCTACCGAGAGTAGTGGGGAGGTGGAGAACACTGTTGAGCCTCGGCCAATGGCATCTGACCAAGGCCTAGATGCCTCCTTGAGTGAGTTACAGAAAGCTGACCCCACTCTTGCAGATTGTCATGAAACAGCCGTCTCTATGGAGGAAATTGTAGACGCAGCAACTGGGTACTACTACAATGATCGGATTTTGATGAGAAAATGGAGACCACAGAGTGCTCCCTTGTCAAATGAGTGGGAGGTAGTCCACCAGGTTATGTTGCCGACCTGCTATAGAGAAAGGGTTTTGGCAGCTGCTCATGATGATTCTATGGGGGGACATCAAGGTATTAATATTACGTATCACAAAATTTTAAAGTATTTTTTCTGGCCCAAGCTGAAAAGCGATGTGGCAAAATTTTGTAATGCGTGTATTGTTTGTCAACTGGTTGGGAAACCAAACCAGACTCCACCTAAAGCTCCTCTAAGGCCTATTGTCGTGCCGGAGGAACCATTTTCTCATGTGGTAATGGACTGTGTTGGACCATTACCTAGAACTAAGTCTGGTAATATTTACCTAATCACGATGATGTGTATCACTACTCGTTACCCAGAGGCTTTTGCTGTAAGGAACATCCGAGCAAAAACTGTTGTTGCTCGTATGTTGCAATTTTTTTCCACTTTTGGACTGCCTCGGGTCGTGCAAACTGACAATGGTACTAATTTTAAGTCTGATGTTTTCGAGCAATTTTGTAAGGAACATGGAATAACTCATAAGGTTTCCAGCCCATACCATCCACAGAGTCAGGGGGTAATTGAACGTTTCCATCTAACTCTGAAGCAGATGTTGAAGACATCGTGCGAGAGTTCCCACACCTTCTGGGATGAGAATTTACCGTATGTTTTGTTTGCGGCTAGAGAGGGATTACAAAGTTCACTGGGCTGTTCTCCTTTTGAGTTAGTCTTTGGCCATAAAGTTCGTGGACCCTTGCAAATGTTACAGGAGAATCTGTTAGGGAACGTAACGTTATCCGAAGGTTCGGCTTTCTTTGCGCAACACCACCAGAGACTCAAGGACTGCAAGGCGGCTGCATTAAAGTATCTTGGCAAGGCCCAAGAAAAGATGAAAGAACGTAACGATGCTAAATCTAAGTTACGGGTATTTCAGCCTGGCGACCCTGTCCTGGTATTAAAGCCTCGACTAGGGAACACTATGTCCCACAAGTACGAAGGCCCCTACATTGTGACAGAAAAGACTGGGGACCTCACGTACAAAGTGAGGCATTCTGACAAACGTAACCAGGTAATGCTCATACATGTAAATCGACTGAAGAAGTTCCAGGGCCCCAGGCCCATTGCACTAACCAATGTTTCCATTTCCAGTGAGAGGGGGGATGATTGTTCTGGGGACCCAACTAATCTCATTTTCAATAATTCTAGTTCTGTGAATGCTGTGGAGGAACTGTCCCATTTGCAGATGGCCCAACGTGAAGAGGTGCAGTCGTTGGTTGCTGAATTCTCCAGTCTGTTCGGGGATGTCCCGACCCAGACTGATGCCATTTGCCATGATGTCGAATTGACGGACTACACTCCCATTCGCCTTCAACCCTATCGGATGAGTCCAGAAAAGAAGGCCATCGTACGGAAGGAGGTCGACTTCTTGCTCCAGCACGGCCTCATCCGGCCGAGCCAGGGCTCTTGGTGCTCGCCCTGCCTTTTGGTCCCCAAACCAGACGGCTCCTGGCGATTATGCACCGACTATCGGCAGCTCAACAAGGTGACCATTGTGGATGCCTATCCGCTGCCCCTCCTCGAGGACTGCATCGACGAGTTGGGAAATGCCAAGTACGTTTCGAAATTCGACCTCTCGAGGGGGTATTATCAAATCCCACTCACTGAACGTGCTAAACAGCTCACTGCGTTCGTGACACCCGAGGGTGTTTTTGAGTATCAAGTGTTACCGTTCGGCTTGCGTAATGCCCCTGCCACGTTCCAGAGACTCATGAACTCTCTACTCGCTAAGGTGCCAAATTGTCGGGCGTATTTAGATGATATCGTGCTGTTTGACAGTAATTGGGCTGACCACATAGCTAGGTTACGCCAGTTGTTTGCCATCTTGAAAAGGGCAAATCTTACCTTAAATGCTAAAAAGTGTCATTTTGGCCAAGGCACAGTGACGTACCTCGGTTATGAAGTGGGCCAAGGAAAAGTGTTACCTCGGCAAGATAAAATCAATGCCATTCTGGAGTATCCAGTACTAAAGTCTAAAAAGGACATTCAAAGATTTATCGGTATGTGTGCGTACTATCGACGTTTTTGTCAGAACTTTTCCAGTGTTGCCACTCCTCTCACAGACTTGTTGCGGAAAGCCGTTAAATTTAAGTGGTCATCAGACTGTGCAGAGGCATTTAAAAATTTGAAATTGATCTTAGCTTCCGCCCCAGTGCTTGCTAGTCCAAGGTTCGACCGACCGTTTAAAATTCATGTTGACGCGTCTGACTCGGGTGCTGGTGCAGTGTTGTTGCAAACTGGGGATGATCAGGTGGAACACCCAGTATATTATTACTCTGTGAAATTCGACAAGGCGCAACGCAATTATTCAGTGGTAGAAAAAGAGGCGTTGGCGCTAGTGTTGACATGTAAAAAGTTCGAAGTTTACCTCACAGGTAATATAGTGGAAGTGTACACGGACCATAACCCACTAGTCTTCCTGACTCAGATGAAGGGTAAGAATAAACGCATCCTCAGGTGGGCGTTGTACCTACAGGACTTCAATCTTTCCATTACCCACCTACCGGGCAGACTCAACGTGATAGCCGACGCTCTGTCCCGGTTGCCTGAATAACATTCATCTGAGCCACAGAAAGCCATTTACCAACTGTCATGCTTTAGTTATTTTTTTTTAGGTTCTCCTGTGACATTAAATATTCCGTGTCCAATTTATTTACTTCCCTGTTCTTTTATTTTTGTTGTGTATGTTTTTTTTTGCTTTCAGAGAACTCCTTTGTATTTTTTTTGCAGAGAAATTGCTTTTGATTGATTTTTTGTTTTTGTCATGTTTTTCTTTTTGTTCTCTGTATACTCTTACAAAAAAAAAATATGACTACTATTCTAGTGGTCACATTTTTTTTTTTTCTCTGAAGGGGGGAGGAGTGTTACGACCCTGGGTTCTCCAGTGGAAACCAGAGGTCAAAATTGAGCTATTAAACTTCCTAAGTAGTACAGTTGGCGCATTTCGAATGGAAATTGTTTGTATCTTCCCTGCCAGACGTAAGACTATTATTGTTTCTCAAAGAGCATTTAAAGACTGAGCTGGGGGTTGATTATTAAATAATAACATAGGCACCAACTTTGCTTACTAATACTTTCTAATCATTCATAAAGTAACAATACGTTGCATAGGGGAAGATCTTTAATGTGCTTAGCTGCACGATCAATTAGGCTCCTTCCGGCACCACGACATGAGGGAGGCCAGGTGGTCGCGAGGAGCTCGGTCTTCTCTTGGCTGGTGGCGTGAGGTTAAGACCTACTCTGTGGCTGTATCCCTACTCTCCTTCCTTCTCCTCTTACTTATTTCCCTTACCTGAAGTTCCTGTACCCTTAAGTTAAGTATTATATGGTGTAAGTGTGCCTACTCTGGTAGTAACGATTAGGGAGACCTGGGGATAGTATTTTGCCAGTGTTTGGGTACCCCTAAGTGTTGTGTTTTGTATTAGGGTCCCACGTGGTTTCACTACCCTAAGCTGCATCCAGCTTCAGTGCTTATCCAGTAGTACTTTACCCTAGCTTGTTATTAGTGTAACCCTTGTATCCTGCCTACGTGGACCAAGGCTTTTAACGTAAGATAGTGTGGTAAAGTTATTATTATTATTGTTATTGGTGTGAGTGTATATGGGGGGTTGTTAACGGGTTAATAAATAAGTACATGAATTACAGAGTATCTCTTCTTCCAAGGTGGGAGCGCAGTGATCAACCCTTAGACGAACATATTTGGTCTTGTAGCAAGTTATTACTACTGTGGATAGTTTATTTTGGGGGCCGGGCCTTTTAGCTCTCCCATATTTGATACTCCTGTCTTCTAACTACCTATACCCCTTAATAGTACCAGTACCCCATAGAAGCCCCACTCATATCATTTATAACACCAGCTCTTAATGCCTTGTCTTTACAAGATTGTTCACTGTGAGATGTTGTATGATTCCTTCCCTTAGGATTCTCTCCAGGAGCTTGAGGATGTGTGACGACAAGCTGGTCGGGCGGTAGTTTTCTGCCCAGCTCTTAATGCCTTGTCTTTACAAGATTGTTCACTGTGAGATGTTGTATGATTCCTTCCCTTAGGATTCTCTCCAGGAGCTTGAGGATGTGTGATGACAAGCTGGTCGGGCGGTAGTGTTCTGCCCAGCTCTTTCTGCCTTTTTTATAAATATGGGAAACATTTGTATATTTCCAATCCAGGGGAACTATCCCTTGGTCCAGGGATTTTCTGAACAGTAGTTTCAGTGGCATGTATAATGCGTCTGTCAGTTTCTTTACAACTTTAGATTGAAATCCCTCCACACCTGGGGCTTTAGAGTCTTTTATTTTGTCAATGTTCTTCCTGACTGTGTCTCAGGTAATGGGTATATATATCCGTTAATTAACTCTCTTCACCTCCTTCAAACATTTGTGTGGGTGATGGGATGTCCTTCAATCTTGCTAGTGTGAACACTTATGTGTAGGGCAAGAGTGTTGAAACGTCTTGGGCCTTTGATGTTGTTCGAGTTATCTCTCGGCATACCTATTGCACCTCTGCTCTTCAGTGGGTCTATTTTGCACATCCTGCCGTGCCTTTTGGTCTCATGTGGTGTTATTTGTGTGTGTAGATGTGCACATTTGTGTATAATATATTTGTCAGGTAATTTGTCCTCCACATCAGTACTCCGCCTGTCACTCTAACGTGATCCAGCTATTTGGGGTCTAAACACAAGCCATTGTCCCAACCATTTCTTTCCTGTAGGCTCTATCATAAAAGATAAGAAGATGTGTGTGTGTGTTTACTAGTTGTGTTTTTACGGGGGTTGAGCTTTGCTCTTTCGGCCCGCCTCTCAACTGTCAATCAACTGTTTACTAACTACTTTTTTTTTTTCCCACACCACACACACACACACACCCCAGGAAGCAGCCCGTGACAGCTGACTAACTCCCAGGTACCTATTTACTGCTAGGTAACAGGGGCATTCAGGGTGAAAGAAACTTTGCCCATTTGTTTCTGCCTCGTGCGGGAATCGAACCCGCGCCTGCGCGCTATCCACCAGGCTACGAGGCCCCCCTGTGTGTGTTTACTAGTCGTGTTTACTAGTTGTGTTTTTACGGGGGTTGAGCTTTGCTCTTTCGGCCCGCCTCTCAACTGTCAATCAACTGTTTACTAACTACTTTTTTTTTTTTTTTTTTTTTTCACACCGCACACACACACACCCCAGGAAGCAGCCCGTGACAGCTGACTAACTCCCAGGTACCTATTTACTGCTAGGTAACAGGGGCACTTTAGGGTGAAAGAAACTTTGCCCATTTGTTTCTGCTTCGTGCGGGAATCGAACCCGCACCACAGAATTACGAGTCCTGCGCGCTATCCACCAGGCTACGAGGCCCCTGTGTGTGTGTGTGTGTGTGTGTCCTCACCTAGTTGTGCTTGCGGGGGTTGAGCTCTGGCTCTTTGGTCCCGCCTCTCAACTGTCAATCAACTGGTGTACAGGTTCCTGAGCCTATTGGGCTCTATCATATCTACACTTGAAACTGTGTATGGAGTCAGCCTCCACCACATCACTTCCTAATGCATTCCATTTGTCAACCACTCTGACACTAAAAAAGTTCTTTCTAATATCTCTGTGGCTCATTTGGGCACTCAGTTTCCACCTGTGTCCCCTAGTGCGTGTGCCCCTGTCTTTATCAACCCTGTCGATTCCCTTGAAGATCTTGAATGTGGTGATCATGTCCCCCCTAACTCTTCTGTCTTCCAACGAAGTGAGGTTTAATTCCCATAGTCTCTCCTCGTAGCTCATACCTCTCAGCTCGGGTACTAGTCTGGTGGCAAACCTTTGAACCTTTTCCATTTTAGTCTTATTCTTGACTAGATATGGACTCCATGCTGGTGCCGCATACTCCAGGATTGGTCTGACATATGTGGTATATAATGTTCTGAAAGATTCCTTACACAAGTTTCTAAAGGCCGTTCTTATGTTAGCCAACCTGGCATATGCTGCTGCTGTTATCCTCTTGATATGAGCATCAGGGGACAGGTCTGGCGTGATATCAACCCCCAGGTCTTTCTCTCTCTCGGACTCTTGAAGTATTTCATCTCCCAAGTGATACCTTGTATCTGGTCTCCTGCTTCCTACCCCTATCTTCATTACATTACATTTGCTTGGATTAAACTCTAACAGCCATTTGTTCGACCATTCCTGCAGCTTGTCCAGGTCTTCTTGAAGCCTCAAGCTGTCCTCCTCTGTCTTAATCCTTCTCATAATTTTGGCGTCGTCAGCAAACATTGAGAGGAATGAGTCTATACCCTCTGGGAGATCATTTACGTATATCAGAAACAGGATAGGTCCAAGTACAGAGCCCTGTGGGACTCCACTGGTGACTTCACGCCAGTCTGAGGTCTCACCCCTCACTGTAACTCTCTGCTTCCTATTGTTTAGGTACTCCCTTATCCACTGGAGCGCCCTACCAGTTACTCCTGCCTGTTTCTCCAGCTTATGCATCAACCTTTTATGGAGTACTGTGTCAAAGGCTTTATGACAGTCCAAAAAAATGCAGTCCGCCCACCCTTCTCTTTCTTGTTTAATCTTTGTCACCTGATCGTAGAATTCTATCAATCCTGTAAGGCAAGATTTACCCTCCCTGAACCCATGTTGATGGGTTGTCACGAAGTCTCTTCTCTCCAGATGTGTCACTAGGTTTTTTCTCACAATCTTCTCCATCACCTTGCATGGTATACAAGTTAAGGACACTGGCCTGTAGTTCAGTGCCTCTTGTCTGTCACCCTTTTTGTATATTGGTACTACATTAGCAGTCTTCCATATTTCTGGTAGGTCCCCCGTTTCCAGTGACCTACTATACACTATGGAGAGTGGTAGGCAAAGTGCTCCTGCACACTCTTTCAATACCCATGGCGAGATCCCATCCGGCCCAACAGCTTTCTCACATCCAGCTCCAATAGGTGCTTCTTGACCTCATCTCTTGTAATTTCGAACCTATCCAAGGTCGCCTGGTTTGCTGCCACCTCTTCTAGCGCTGCGACATCTCCCTGTTCTATTGTAAAGACCTCCTGGAACCTTTTGTTGAGTTCTTCACACGCCTCTTTGTCATTCTCTGTGTACCTGTCCTCGCCCACCCTAAGTTTCATCACCTGTTCCTTCACTGTTGTCTTCCTGATGTGACTGTGTAGTAGCTTTGGTTCGGTCTTGGCTTTATTAGCTATATCATTTTCATACCTTTTCTCAGCTGCTCTTCTCACACTGACATACTCGTTCCTGGTTCTCTGGTATCTCTCTCTACTTTCTGGTGTTCTGTTATTACGGAAGTTCCTCCATGCCCTTTTGTTCTGCTCCTCTGCTTTCATACATTCCTTATTAAACCACGGATTCTTCCTTTGCTTCTCTGTTTTTTCCTGTCGGGCTGGGACAAACCTGCTTACAGCCTCCTGACATTTTTGGGTGACATAGTCCATCATGTCTTGTACGGACATGGTTCCGAGTTCTGTCCCAATGTATATCCCATAGGAATTTATTCATTTCCTCATAGTTTCCCTTTCGGTACGCCAGCCCTTTGGTTCCCAGTTCTTTTTTGGGGGTGATAATTCCCAGCTCAACCAGGTACTCAAAGCTCAATACACTATGATCACTCATTCCCAAGGGGGCTTCCAACTTAACTTCCCTTATATCCGACTCATTTAGGGTAAATATCAGATCAAGCAAGGCGGGTTCATCCCCTCCTCTCATTCTTGTCGGTCCCTTGACGTGTTGACTTAGAAAGTTTCTTGTTGCCACATCCAGCAGCTTAGCTCTCCATGTGTCTGGGCCTCCATGTGAATCTCTGTTCCCCCAATCTATCTTCCCATGGTTGAAGTCTCTCATGATTAGAAGTCTAGATCCGTTCCTGCTAGCCACAGAAGCTGCTCTCTCTATTATATTGATGGTGGCCAAGTTGTTTCTATCATATTCCTGTCTGGGTCTTCTGTCATTTGGTGGGGGGTTATATATGACTACTATTATAATTTTCTGTCCTCCAGTTGCTATGGTGCCTGAAATGTAGTCACTGAAACCTTCACAGTTCTGAATTACCATCTCTTCGAAACTCCAACGTTCTCTTAGTAGCAGAGCTACACCACCTCCTCCTCTCCCTTCTCTCTCTTTCCTCACTACATAGTAGCCCTGTGGAAACACTGTGTTTGTTATGATTTTCGTTAACTTTGTTTCTGTGAGTGCTATTATGTCTGGGTTTTCTTCTAGTGCCCATTCTCCAAGTTCACTTGTTTTATTTCAAATCCCATCTATGTTAGTGTACATTGCCTTGAAGCTCACTTTCTTCTGTTCATTTTCATGTCCCTTTCTTGGCGAGCATTCTGCTGGTGTGGGAAGCTGTTCCGTGGGTGAGAGGATCTGTGAGGTGGTTTGCAGGGTCTCAGAGGATTTTGGGGTGGGGGGTGGGGGTTTAAGGGAAGGGGGGACAGGTAGGGTGTGGGTTAAGGAGGTAGGGGGGACATGGAGGATACGCAGTGAGGGGGAAGGAGGGATAGGGAGGGTATGGGATGAAGGGGGAGGGAGGACAGGGGGAAAAAGGTGGGAGGGAGGACATGATGGGAATGGGGAAGGGGTGTCAGGGTCAGAATGGGGTGGGGTGGGAGGGAGGGTTGGGTGGGGGCAGGTAGGGTGAGGGGAAGGGAGGGTTTCTATGCAGAGGGGGGTGGTGGTGTTGCCCCCCCCCCCCCTCTGGTGTTGCTGGGATGCTGGTTTTGGGTTCTCCTCATGTCTCTGGGACTGTTGTGATGAGGGCTGTGATTTCCTGGTTTGCTCCTCTCTCCCTGCGCTTCCTCCTTGCCTCTGCTGCCCTGGCTCTCTCCTCTTTCGTCCTGTCCCTCTGCAGGAATACTTTTTTGTATCCCTTCATATGCTGCAGACGACTCTTCCTTTCGAGAATGTCCTCCTTCGTGGTTTCGTTCGTAAACACCACGTTTACAAGTCGGTTTCTGTCCTTGTTGTACCAGCCCAACCTGAAAACCTTCTCTATGTTATGTACACCTGTTCTTTGATGTGTGTGTGTGTGTGTGTGTGTGTGTGTGTGTGCGTGTGTGTGTTTACCTATTTGTGGCTGTAGACATGGTCTAGTAGCTCTTCGACCCCGCCTTTCTAACTGATGAATATCTGGTGTTTTCTTAATCTTACCTACTACAATATATATATATTACTCTCTCTCACACCCATCCCCAGGATGCAGTCCACAACAGCTGCCTAACTCACAGGTAATAATTTACTGCTAGCAGATCAGTAGAATCAGGTGAAAATAAACACTGCCCAATTGTTTCTGTCTCAGCCACGGATTGAGCCTGAGTCTCTATTGTCTATACCAGTACACCTGTACCTGTTACTATCACCACTATTGTCTATACCAGTACACCTGTACCTGTTACTATCACCACTATTGTCTATACCAGTACACCTGTACCTGTTACTATCACCACTATTGTCTATACCAGTACACCTGTACCTGTTACTATCACCACTATTGTCTATACCAGTACACCTGTACCTGTTACTATCACCACTATTGTCTATACCAGTACACCTGTTACTATCACCACTATTGTCTATACCAGTACACCTGTTACTATCACCACTATTGTCTATACCAGTACACCTGTACCTGTTACTATCACCACTATTGTCTATACCAGTACACCTGTTACTATCACCTCTTTTTCTTCTTCGAACTTTGGCATATTTAAGGTGTCTAACTTCTCCTCTTTGCTCTTTCACAATTCTGGGAGCCATTAAGTTGCATGTCTTCACACCTTTTCCAGTGTATTGATGTGCTTCTTGAGATATGGCCACCATACAACTGCCATACATACAACACCATACAACTGCCATACATACAACACCATACAACTGCCATACATACAACACCATACAACTGCCATACATACAACACCATACAACTGCCATACATACAACACCATACAACTGCCATACATACAACACCATACAACTGCCATACATACAACACCATACAACTGCCATACATACAACACCTTACAACTGCCATACATACAACACCATACAACTGCCATACATACAACACCATACAACTGCCATACATACAACACCGTACAACTGCCATACATACAACACCATACAACTGCCATACATACAACACCATACAACTGCCATACATACAACACCATACAACTGCCATACATACAACACCTTACAACTGCCATACATACAACACCATACAACTGCCATACATACAACACCGTACAACTGCCATACATACAACACCGTACAACTGCCATACATACAACACCATACAACTGCCATACATACAACACCTTACAACTGCCATACATACAACACCGTACAACTGCCATACATACAACACCGTACAACTGCCATACATACAACACCATACAACTGCCATACATACAACACCATACATACAACACCGTACAACATATTACAACGTTGGTCTCGCTAAGATAGTTAACAATTACTTTAGTATTTCATCATCTATGTACTTAGAAAGAGTTCAGAAGTTGGAAAGTGTAGCATATGGTAAGTGTACAATTTTCTTTATGTGGTCCTCAGGCGAGAGTTTTGTATCCCATATGTGGGGGCTGTGTGGTGTTTGTGTCCCATATGTGGGGGCTGTGTGGTGTTTGTGTCCCATATGTGGGGGCTGTGTGGTGTTTGTGTCCCATATGTGGGGGCTGTGTGGTGTTTGTGTCCCATATGTGGGGGCTGTGTGGTGTGTGTATCCCATATGTGGGGGCTGTGTGGTGTGTGTACCCCATATGTGGGGCTGTGTGGTGTGTGTATCCCATATGTGGGGCTGTGTGGTGTGTGTATCCCATATGTGGGGGCTGTGTGGTGTGTGTGTCCCATATGTGGGGGCTGTGTGGTGTGTGTGTCCCATATATGGGGGCTGTGTGGTGTTTGTGTCCCATATGTGGGGGCTGTGTGGTGTGTGTATCCCATATGTGGGGGCTGTGTGGTGTTTGTGTCCCATATGTGGGGGCTGTGTGGTGTTTGTATCCCATATGTGGGGGCTGTGTGGTGTTTGTATCCCATATGTGGGGGCTGTGTGGTGTGTGTGTCCCATATGTGGGGGCTGTGTGGTGTGTGTATCCCATATGTGGGGCTGTGTGGTGTTTGTGTCCCATATGTGGGGGCTGTGTGGTGTGTGTGTCCCATATGTGGGGGCTGTGTGGTGTGTGTGTCCCATATGTGGGGGCTGTGTGGTGTTTGTATCCCATATGTGGGGGCTGTGTGGTGTGTGTGTCCCATATGTGGGGGCTGTGTGGTGTGTGTGTCCCATATGTGGGGGCTGTGCGGTGTGTGTGCCCCATATGTGGGGGCTGTGTGGTGTGTGTGTCCCATATGTGGGGGCTGTGTGGTGTTTGTGTCCCATATGTGGGGGCTGTGTGGTGTTTGTATCCCATATGTGGGGGCTGTGTGGTGTGTGTGTCCCATATGTGGGGGCTGTGTGGTGTGTGTGTCCCATATGTGGGGGCTGTGTGGTGTGTGTGTCCCATATGTGGGGGCTGTGTGGTGTGTGTGTCCCATATGTGGGGGCTGTGTGGTGTGTGTGTCCCATATGTGGGGGCTGTGTGGTGTTTGTGTCCCATATGTGGGGCTGTGTGGTGTTTGTGTCCCATATGTGGGGGCTGTGTGGTGTTTGTGTCCCATATGTGGGGGCTGTGTGGTGTGTGTGTCCCATATGTGGGGGCTGTGTGGTGTTTGTGTCCCATATGTGGGGGCTGTGTGGTGTTTGTATCCCATATGTGGGGGCTGTGTGGTGTGTATATCCCATATGTGGGGGCTGTGTGGTGTTTGTGTCCCATATGTGGGGGCTGTGTGGTGTTTGTATCCCATATGTGGGGGCTGTGTGGTGTGTGTGTCCCATATGTGGGGGCTGTGTGGTGTGTGTCCCATATGTGGGGGCTGTGTGGTGTTTGTGTCCCATATGTGGGGCTGTGTGGTGTTTGTACCCCATATGTGGGGGCTGTGTGGTGCTTGTATC